>NC_140252.1:7954989-7999989 GCF_949987555.1 Borostomias antarcticus
GGGTGTGCTGACGGAGGGGGTGTGTTCAGGGAGGTGGTGTGTTGAGGGAGGGGATGTGTTGACGGAGGGGGTGTGTACAGGGAGGTGGTGTGGTGACGGAGGGGGTGTGTTCAGGGAGGGTCTGTGTTCAGGGAGGGTCTGTGTTCAGGGAGGGGATGTGTTGACGGAGGGGGTGTGTTCAGGGAGGGGGGTGTTAGAGAGTGTCTGTGTTCAGGGAGGGGATGTGTTGACGGAGGGGGTGTGTTCAGGGAGGGTCTGTGTTCAGGGAGGGGCTGGGGATGTGTTGACGGAGGGGGTGTGTTCAGTGAGGGGGTGTGTTCAGGTAGGGGCTGTGTTCAGGGAGGGGCTGTGTTGTCTTCAGGGAGGGGGTGTGTTCAGGGAGGGGCTGTGTTCAGGCAGGGGGTTAGCCAGTGAGGGAGGAGAGGCCGGCCAGCCTGAGCGCAGGAAGAGCAGGGACACGTCCGCCCTCATCCCACTCATCTACACATGATGGCTGCATCCCAACAGGTTTGGGTCGCCTCCTTCCCCGCCTCTCCTTCCCTTGCAGTTTACTCAAAGTCCATCTGGACACGATGGGCGGTGTTCAGGTTGTCATAGTATGCTCAGCTGTGTTCAGGTTGTCATAGTATTCTCAGCTGTGTTCAGTTTGTCATAGTATCCTCAGCTTTGTTCAGGCTGTCATAGTATCCTCAGCTGTGTTCAGGCTGTCATAGTATCCTCAGCTGTGTTCAGGTTGTCATAGTATGCTCAGCTGTGTTCAGGTTGTCATAGTATGCTCAGCTGTGTTCAGTTTGTCATAGTATCCTCAGCTGTGTTCAGGCTGTCATAGTATCCTCAGCTGTGTTCAGGTTGTCATAGTATCCTCAGCTGTGTTCAGATTGTTATAGTATGCTCAGCTGTGTTCAGGTTATCATAGTGTGCTCAGCTGTGTTCAGGTTGTTATACTGTAGTATGCTCAGCTGTGTTCAGATTGTTTTAGTATGCTCAGCTGTGTCCAGGTTATCATAGTATGCTCAGCTGTGTTCAGGCTGTCATAGTATCCTCAGCTGTGTTCAGGTTGTCATAGTATCCTCAGCTGTGTTCAGGTTGTCATAGTATCCTCAGCTGTGTTCAGGTTATCATAGTATGCTCAGCTGTGTTCAGGCTGTCATAGTGTGCTCAGCTGTGTTCAGGATGCTCAGCCTGGTCTCCCCCCCTGGGGAGTGTATTGAAGAACCCTTCAAGCTCAAGAGTTGGAGGAGTGGAGGCTGGAGGAGTGAGTAGTGCTCAGACCTCACTACTACTACAGGACATTCTGAGAGTCATTCACTGCCTGCTGAATTAGAGGTTCAGGTGAAAATTGAAAAGCACCCACTTCATATGATGTTAATAACTGTTTGGGGTAATTTGATGTAAATGAACCATAAGCCCTTTTGATGAGGGCTCCAGGGGTTTCCCCTGACCACCCCCAGCCCCTCACTGCATTCATAGTTCAAACTTGGAGAAGCATTTTCCCTGACCAACACCATACGCACCTCCTCGCCTCTAAGAGAACGTTCCACTCCACCCTCGATGTAGAACGGTATCGCTGAGCAAACACTCAAACTCAGGTCTTGTATTCAGATTCTGTATTGAACAGTCAGAACTATGGAGTTATTATCCTGTCATAATTCGAGAGTGCAGTCTTTTAATTAAAGAGCACAGTTTTTAATCGAGAGAAAGACATTTTAATTCAAGAGCATAGTATTTTAATCAAAAGCAAGAACTTTTAATTCCAGAGCACAGTATTTTAATCTAGAGCAAGATATTTTAATTCGAGAGCAAAGTATTTTAATTCAAGAACACGCAAAATCAGTATACAGTATTCTGCTTTCTCTCTATACCGCACGCTTGCACTTAAATATACTCCGGCTCGCTCTCAGAATTTCCTTTGTGGCCAAAACCTAAGTCTGTGCTTATGGATATTTTCTCCTCTCTTTCAATTAGTTTGTGTTCGCTTCACAAAACTAGCCTGAAAACCCACCAATTAGAACGGGTTATGGTTTGACCAATGGAATCCTCACTGCCTCATTCTCATGGGGGAGGTGAATATCACAAAAAGCGTCTTTGGTACGTATCTGATGGGAACAGTGAAGGCTATCTGCTGCAGCCAGAACCATGGACCCTCACAATCCCCGTCCTCAGGTAAATCATTTGTAATGGATGGTGACAGTTTATTTTAGACAAACGCTAGCAGAGAATGCATTAGTACCAGTGGCGGCTGGTGACTCAAAAAACTGAGGAGGACAGAAGGAAGAGAGGCGAACTGCCCATGGGCGCCGGGGGGCACTTTCCCTTAGTCAGTTATTATTTGAAATATCAGCTTTAAAGTTGCACTGAAACGGACGTTTGAGATCATCTAACTTCCGTAGTTTGACGTATTTCCGATGCAAACAAGCTATGAGGGTGGGACATATGTTTAGAGGAATTTGATTGGAACATTGACAAGTAGACGGGTTTGAAGAACTTTAGAGAGATTCGATAGAAGGATAGCGTTGATTGACGGGTGGATGTCGTGAGATTATTGGCCTAAAATCTAAGGTACCTGTTGTCGTCACTGCACGTGACCTTCCGTTTTCCAGGAAGTAAGAAATTATATACTTTGATATAAGATTACAACAAAAGTAGAATTTGGTAATTTTTTTGGAATACATCGTTGAATAGGTGAACACTATGACTCATTATGTGAACCAAAATGGGACAGAATGCTTTTTTCATGTCAGTGCGACTTTAAAGTGGATTTACAGTCAATTTTAGCCTATGAAAAACTGAATAACACTTTATTTAACTACATGCAGCATTTATTTATCATATTCATGATAAAATATTACAAAACAACTATAAAACATTGTAAGCAATAGTTGTTGTAATGGATTGTACTCTTCTCTAAAGAGAGAAAAGAATTGATATTGGTGAGGTGCTGGAGAGGTTGGGTGATATATGAAAAAAAAAATTGATTAGGGGACACTGAGGTGTGCTGGCTCTCAAACAGTTTGTTGGCAAATAGATTTGACAACTGGACAATGGTATAAGTTGCACAGCAAATGCAGTATACAACAGTTCGCTCATGGCTAGCTAGCAATGGTACAGCTATGGGATTAGCACTAGCTCATTTGGGTTGCTGTCAAAGCTGCCACTCGTATGTTGCTATAGCCTACAATTATCAGAACAATATGAACATTCAGTTGAAAGTTTTCCATCCATCCATCAGGTTGTCATAGTATCCTCAGCTGTGTTCAGGTTGTCATAGTATGCTCAGCTGTGTTCAAGTTGTCATAGTATGCTCAGCTGTGTTCAGGTTGTCATAGTATCCTCAGCTGTGTTCAGGTTATCATAGTATCCTCAGCTATGTTCAGGTTATCATAGTATGCTCGGCTGTGTTCAGGTTGTCATAGTATCCTCAGCTGTGTTCAGGTTATCATACTATCTTCAGCTGTGTTCAGGTTATCATAGTATCTTCAGCTGTGTTCAGGTTATCATATTATCCTCAGATGTGTTCAGGTTATTATAGTATGCTCAGCTGTGTTCAGATCAGCATACTATGATCAGCTGTGTTCAGATTGTCATAGTATCCTCAGCTGTGTTCAGGTTGTCATAGTATGCTCAGCTGTGTTCAGGTTGTCATAGTATGGTCAGCTGTGTTCAGGTTGTTATAGTATGCTCAGCTATGTTTAGGTTGTCAGTATTCTCAGCTGTGTTCAGGTTGTCATAGTATGCTCAGCTGTGTTCAGGTTGTCATGGTATGGTCAGCTGTGTTCAGGTTGTTATAGTATGCTCAGCTGTGTTCAGTTTGTCATAGTATCCTCAGCTGTGTTCAGCCTGTCATAGTATCCTCAGCTGTGTTCAGGCTGTCATAGTATCCTCAGCTGTGTTCAGGCTGTCATAGTATCCTCAGCTGTGTTCAGTTTGTCATAGTATCCTCAGCTGTGTTCAGGTTGTCATAGTATCCTCAGCTGTGTTCAGATTGTTATAGTATGCTCAGCTGTGTTCAGGTTATCATAGTGTGCTCAGCTGTGTTCAGGTTGTTATACTGTAGTATCCTCAGCTGTGTTCAGATTGTTATAGTATGCTCAGCTGTGTCCAGGTTATCATAGTATGCTCATCTGTGTTCAGGCTGTCATAGTATCCTCAGCTGTGTTCAGGTTGTCATAGTATCCTCAGCTGTGTTCAGGTTATCATAGTATGCTCAGCTGTGTTCAGGCTGTCATAGTATCCTCAGCTGTGTTCAGGTTATCATAGTATGCTCAGCTGTGTTCAGGCTGTCATAGTATCCTCAGCTGTGTTCAGTTTGTCATAGTATCCTCAGCTGTGTTCAGGTTGTCATAGTATCCTCAGCTGTGTTCAGATGGTTATAGTATGCTCAGCTGTGTTCAGGTTATCATAGTATCCTCAGCTGTGTTCAGGTTGTTATACTGTAGTATCCTCAGCTGTGTTCAGATTGTTATAGTATGCTCAGCTGTGTTCAGGTTATCATAGTATGCTCATCTGTGTTCAGGCTGTCATAGTATCCTCAGCTGTGTTCAGGTTGCCATAGTATCCTCAGCTGTGTTCAGGTTATCATAGTATGCTCAGTTGTGTTCAGGCTGTCATAGTGTGCTCAGCTGTGTTCAGGATGCTCAGCCTGGTCTCCCCCCCTGGGGAGTGTATTGAAGAACCCTTCAAGCTCAAGAGTTGGAGGAGTGGAGGCTGGAGGAGTGAGTAGTGCTCAGACCTCACTACTACTACAGGACATTCTGAGAGTCATTCACTGCCTGCTGAATTAGAGGTTCAGGTGAAAGTTGAAAAGCACCCACTTCATATGATGTTAATAACTGTTTGGGGTAATTTGATGTAAATGAACCATAAGCCCTTTTGATGAGGGCTCCAGGGGTTTCCCCTGACCACCCCCAGCCCCTCACTGCATTCATAGTTCAAACTTGGAGAAGCATCTTCCCTGACCAACACCATACGCACCTCCTCGCCTCTAAGAGAACGTTCCACTCCACCCTCGATGTAGAACGGTATCGCTGAGCAAACACTCAAACTCAGGTCTTGTATTCAGATTCTGTATTGAACAGTCAGAACTATGGAGTTATTATCCTGTCATAATTCGAGAGTGCAGTCTTTTAATTAAAGAGCACAGTTTTTAATCGAGAGAAAGACATTTTAATTCAAGAGCATAGTATTTTAATCAAAAGCAAGAGCTTTTAATTCCAGAGCACAGTATTTTAATCTAGAGCAAGAGATTTTAATTCGAGAGCACAGTATTTTAATTCAAGAACACGCAAAATCAGTATACAGTATTCTGCTTTCTCTCTTGCACTCAAATATACTCCGGCTCGCTCTCAGAATTTCCGTTGTGGCCAAAACCTAAGTCTGTGCTTATGGATATTTTCTCCTCTCTTTCAATTCGTTGTGTTCGCTTCACAAAACCAGCCTGAAAACCCACCAATAAGAACGGGTTATGGTTTGACCAATGGAATCCTCACAGCCTCATTCTCATGGGGTGAGGTGAATATCGCAAAGCGTCTTTGGTACGTATCTGATGGGAACAGTGAAGGCTATCTGCTGCAGCCAGAACCATGGACCCTCACAATCCCCGTCCTCAGGTAAATCATTTGTAATGAATGGTGACAGTTTATTTTAGACAAACGCTAGCAGAGAATGCATGAGGAATAAGCACCGAAAAGCGATCAATTCTCACACAAGCAGGAGCCAGGCTGTGGATTTCTCCGATCCGGTGTTGCGACCCAGTCTCTTAATGGCCCAGTCCCAATGTCCACCCTTGCAGACTCGCAGACTTAAGAGCGCGCTCCCGCGAAGTCCGCGAGGGCTTAGGGGTGTCCCAATGTCAACTCGGCAAGTGCGTGAGGGCTCTCCGGCAGCCATTTTGAGCCCTTTATGGCCCCTTCCCGTAAGTCTGCATTTCTGCAGACTTAGCCCAAGGGAATTACCCACAGTTCATAGCGTCGTGACGTGAAACACGGGGTTACCTGAAGAACAGCCAATAAACAAGCACGGACAGATCAACCAACCGTAACGTTCACGTTACAGAACAAAATATGTTTTCATGTTTTCAGCTGGACTTGCTTATCTGCACAAGTAGCCTTATAATTATTCTGGTTTCATTATTTTTAAGTATGGGTTATTAACCCCATGGGTTTGTATAATGTGATTTGTTTAAAAATATGTAGGCTATGGTTATAATTTACATCGATTTCTGTTGCTCTAAATCATATGATTGCCCAGTTAAAAGCAGTATGACATTAATTACCCATTTCGGTGCAGTGTTCTTTGAATTTAGATTTCCAACATGAATATGGAAAGAGTTGTGAGGTGCAGGAATGTGTATACATAATATATTATCATTCTTAAAGGAAAATGCTCGTTTTTGACAACCTGGACCTTATTTACGACATATTATAAGAAGTTTGACTCACCGAGATCACTTTTGTGTTGTTCGGAGGCCTGTAGAAGAAATTTAAAATCCAGCGCGAGCCAGTATATCCATGTAATGGCGTCGGACGGGGCAACGGGAATGCAGTTTCTCAAAATCCATTTTCGGCCGCTAAACGGTTGTTTTCATCGATCAGATTGGATGAATCGACAGTTGAGATTCCTCAACGCGAGGCATTGTAGTGGTTTTCAAATACGAGGTCTTTAGCCTCTGTAATATGATCTTTACACGCCTCTCCCCCACTTGCTCCAGCACGCATGCGCACAGGCCAGCGCGCAGACTGGCTATTCTCCGGCTCACATTCTCTGCGCTACGATCGGATTGTTGCTGACGAATGACGACGACAATATTCTCGGCACCAACAACGATCGTAGCGCAGAGAATGTGAGCCGGAGAATAGCCAGTCTGCGCGCTGGCCTGTGCGCATGCGTGCTGGAGCAAGTGGGGAAAGGCGTGTAAAGATCATATTACAGAGGCTAAAGACCTCGTATTTGAAAACCACTACAATGCCTCGCGTTGAGGAATCTCAACTGTCGATTCATCCAATCTGATCGATGAAAACAACCGTTTAGCGGCCGAAAATGGATTTTGAGAAACTGCATTCCCGTTGCCCCGTCCGACGCCATTACATGGATATACTGGCTCGCGCTGGATTTTAAATTTCTTCTACAGGCCTCCGAACAACACAAAAGTGATCTCGGTGAGTCAAACTTCTTATAATATGTCGTAAATAAGGTCCAGGTTGTCAAAAACGAGCATTTTCCTTTAAGTTAATACTTTTGGATTCATCACAAACAAGAATCACAGGCAGTAATGTAGTTCGCATATGACCACAAAATGAAATGATTTCAAGTTGAACAAATGTTTTGAGGTTAATTAGAGAGTTCTGATAATGTAAAGGGGATTTGACTCAGCCAAAATTAATTTACACGAAGGCCTACAAGAAAAACATGTACAATTTAAAATTTGATTTAAAAAAAGCCCCACGCCCACAATAGTAAGAAATATGTTTTCACGTCAACGTAATGTGATGTCACAAGTGCTGTCCCATTCCTTTTTATACCACTTCGAGCCCTTGCAGCCTCGCGCACTCGACCACTTTACCAGGTGACGTCAATAAGTCTGTGAGGGCTCAGCGCTTGAGGGTTTAGGGGGGACATTGGGACTGGGCCAATGTTTTGGACGAGTTGCCGACAGTTTGCCCCTCCAGCCAATCTGGGCGCCTGCCTATGCCGTAGCCTGACGTGCACCTCGTAGCTAACGTTATCGGCAATAGCCAGCCAGTGGAACTGTCGTGTTCAGACGGCTCTAGCTCAAAATGTATTTATGTCAGCTTAGATATTTAGATGGCTAGAATCAAGACAAATAGACGAACAGTTTGATGTACAATATGTCCCATAATACTTTCGGATGTATTATATTATGGAGCTACGAACACACAAAAAGTCTCCAATGGCACAGGGAAGAGAAACACAGACATCAACGCCGACCCAATCGGCCTTCACTGTGGTAAATCTGGAATGTGATTGGACTAACAAAATGTCAATATCTGAATCCTGTTCAGACAGGGACGGAGTACTGTCCTCCCTTGCGGTAATTTTTCTGCGTTTTGGCCAATCACAAATTAGCAAGAAAAAAGGCATTACATTGATTTAAGAGAAAAGAACCCGCCCTAAGGGAGGCTAGCCTCCCTTCCATAGATATCTATGGGTCCTCCAGCTGCATGTTATAGATGTCACTGTTGGAGCTTTAGAATTTCAATAATGGGTTTTTATCCATAGGGAAAACCTGCTTTATGAACAAAACTGAGATCATATTAATTATGAATAAATAAATTCATATATTTATATTTTAATCCCTCTCTTCTCTCCAAAAACTGAGGAGGACTGTCCTCCCCTGCCTCAATGGACGAGCCTCCACTGATTAGTACTTGGCCTTGACAGAATCTGTTAATCTGGGGGGATTATTTTGTTGTGGAACAGGCTAATGGTAGTAATTTAGCTGGATAAAGTTAGCTGCCCTGCAGTCAGCCACTCACTGGGGATACAGCTGTAGTTAATGTAGCACTAGGACCCATCGAAACTAACTAGCTAGGTTAACTGGGAGATTAATTTGGCAAGATAGCTAGTAATGTCTTTGTTTTTTAACTACTGTTAAATTAGTTTGGTAGTGGTTGTTTCCCTAGTAGTTGCGTTGTGCTATCATTATTAGCAAGATGTGTAGCCTATGCCCAAACAAGGACATCATGGAATCAGCTGAAAATTATCTCAAATCAAGCAGCAACATAATGACTGTCCAAATTTTCCAACTATCCTTTTAATAGGCTACAATAATTTACACTGAAATAAATATTTACACTGACACACAAACTAGTGTTACTGCTAATCCGTGATAGGTTATCCAGACCACATAGTGTTTATTATTGGCTTCAGCAGTGTTTGTCCTTGTTGCCAGGAATAATTCTGTCAATTTCATTGCTATTTTTTCCTAGAGGACTTGCTGAGATATCGTCTGTTGGGGAGGTTGCTCAGTAAAATACAGTACATCCTCTGCCATCCTGCCGTAGAGCTGGACTTCTTCTTCGTTTGGGTTTGATGTGTCCTTTCCCCCCCAGGCTCGGGCCGAGGGGCTATCCTTTATATCCGGGCACACCTCCATATTAAATAAATCCATGAATAAATGAAGACATGTAATGCAATGAAATGCTTCAAGGCAAGGCAATTTGTATTTATTTGTATAGCACGTCAGCAACAAGGCAATTCAAAGTGCTTTACATGAGACATTAAAAGTATCAAGACAAAGTGCAAGAAATACAAAAGGTCATATAAAATGAATGCAATAAAAGGACATTTAAAACAAAATGCAGGAAAAATAAAATACAGGAATGAAAGGTGCAGTGTATGAATGAATAATTATTTGAATTAATGAAAAGCAGCGGAGAAAAGAAAAGTCTTCAGTCTTGATTTAAAATAACAGAGGTGCAGCAGACCTGCAGTTTTCTGGAAGTTTGTTCCAGATATGTGGAGCATAAAAACTGAACGCTGCTTCTCCATGTTTTGTTTTAACTCTGGGGATAGAAAGCAGGCCTGTGCTAAACTGCGCAAAGAGAGCTTCTTCCATGCGACCGTGGAGTCTGTCCTCCTATACGGCTGTGAAACTTGGACCCTGAAGCCTACCCTGCAGAAGTCTCTGGATGGATGCTACACCAGAATGCTGCGTGTGGTGCTAAATGTCAACCAGAACGAGCATGTTACCAACAAGCGTCTGTATGGGGGGCTACCAAAGCTGAGTGAGAAAGTGACATCCAGGAGGATGAAACTTGCTGGCCACTGCCACAGACACCATGAACTCCCAACCAGCAAGCTGGTGCTCTGAGAGCCAACACACGGTCACCGATTAAGAGGACGTCCCACACCAACATATGTGGATGTACTGAGGAGGGACGCAGGAGTGGAGAGTTCTGCGGAACTGTCTGGATGTATGGAAGACCAAAATGATTGGAGACTTCGCTGTCAAGCTCATCTGAGGATGACCTAATGATATAGTCTACAAACTATACAATAAAGAGCATTTATTGGGACTTACGTCTGGGACTTCTTGAAAGCCCAGGAAAAAAATTGCTAATGATGACGATTTTGTTCAGCCGGTGTTCTGAAAAGTTGTCATATAGCCTACCTCCTCAGGATGACCTACGGCCCATTATGTTATGTTCAATGCATGGGTAGCGCATCCTGTCAGGTAGGAAATGTTGAAAGGCATTTCGAAATTTCCTACATGACAATACGCTACTCATGAATTAAACACAATATTGTTTTAATGCAGCCATGATGTATAGGCCTACATAAAGCACGTTGGTTGTGACACACTAAATAGAAGGGGGCCTTGATTCATTACCTGTGTCTACACTACTATGGGTCTAGAAGGCCTCATTGGATTAATCAATTCGCCTAACAGCTGTTGGTATCCTATATAGTGGTGGGGTAGCCTACAGACAGCCAGAAAAGTCATATGCCATCAAATTGCTCCTTAACATAAGAAAATGTTGCTCCTTTACATAAGAGTGTTGAATTTATATTATGGATAGTCCCTATATTTGGCTCAATACAATTTTAAAAGACAACATTCCCATGATGTGTTATGTAGGCTAGGCTGTAGCTGGGGCCTTCTCTGTGTTTTTGTCCAGCAAGTAGAACTGCAGAGAGAAATACTTCCCGCTGGAGCTGACCACCTTGGGGGAGGGGGAGCCTCCTGGAAATGACCTGTGGGGAAGGCTTCATTTTAGTTTGATATATAATTTGATCTATTCCGTTAAGATTGCACGCTTTTACTACACTGCCTAATCGCTCAATTGAAATGTTTGAATTGTCTGGACTGTAAGAGCCACAAATACTCATTATTCCAATCGTGTTTCAAAATGTAAAGAACCTTTTCCTGCTGCACTGTAGACTGTGCTACTGTCGGATGCTGTGCTGCTGCTGTTGCTGTTGCTCTGTGCTGCTGTCTGCCTCTGTGCTGCTGTCTGTCTCTGCTGCTGACTGCCTCTGTGCTGCTGACTGCCTCTGTGCTGCTGACTGCCTCTGTGCTGCTGTCTGTCTCTGTGCTTCTGTGCTGCTGTATGCCTCTGCTGCTGACTGCCTCTGTGCTGCTGTCTGTGTCTGTGCTTCTGTATGCCTCTGCTGCTGACTGCCTCTGTGCTGCTGTCTGTGTCTGTGCTTCTGTATGCCTCTCTGCTGCTGACTGCCTCTGTGCTGCTGTCTGTCTCTGCTGCTGTCTCAGCTTCTATGCGATCTCTCAACCAAGCAATGAGTCTTCTGCTGTCCTCGTCCATGACTGCCTGTAGATGGACAAATGTGATTTGTCAACATGTTTCAGACGAGGCCTCCAAAATCATATTCTACCTGGCCTCACATGAAGCCTCCGAAATCATATTCTACCTGGCCTCACATGAAGCCTCCAAAATCGTATTCTACCCGGCATTGGCTGTTTTAACATCATGAATAGAGACGTGTGTTATGCAAACTTAACACCTCATATTTTGCACTGGACTTTTTCATTTGTTAATCAAGTTTTACTAAATCATCCCACACCACATTTATACAACATTGCCATTGAAAAGCGAGAAAGCGAAACTCCTGTAGGTGCACATAGCCAGGCACAGTTCACATACACTGCTCCCTGACACACTTTCGTTTGGAAAATAGTGTACTGTAGGTATAGCCTACCGTTCCTTTTTCATTCGTTCTCAATAGGCCATTACTTATATGAGTAATGTATTTTCTATGCAAAATATAATACAATCAAATATTTGATTTTCTGACCATTTTTAAGCGACATTCTAATCATTTCTGAGCTCAGTTGACAGCCCTAGCCTAGTAGTCTATATAGTAGCCAATATAGGCTACTTTGAAGCCCTAAAGTTACACACCCAGTGGCAGCAACTTGCAGTCTATGAGAATGACTGTCTAACTAGCCTACTAACCTACCCACACCCCAACCTCTGCCTATATCTGGGCCCAGGCACACTCACGCACACACAGACACACACCAGTGTTTGCCATACCTCTCCCATGATGCTCTGAAATACCTTTCTTGCTCTGAAAATGTAATTTAATGTAATTTATTGCTCTATAAATGTTCTTAGCCGTTAGACAAATATATTCCAGGAGCTTGCTCCAGGTTGCCTGTTTTAATATCTGTGTTGCTTTTATGGCTCTGTGTGCTACTAACCCTGTTCTGCCTTCCCTCTCCCTAGTGCCTCTCTCTCTCCCTCCTATCTTCTAACCAGGTCCAGTGGATGCCCCACTGTCACCAGCAGACCATAGATAGATACCCCTGTGTCTGCTGTGGATGTCGTAGCATTTAGCTAACACACACACACGTACACACAGACGTACACCAGTCCACTTCCGGCTTTAGGCCTGGACCTGGGCCCCGTCCCCCTTCCCCTTACCCTAACCCGGGTCCGTATCCTTTTCCTACCCCCACCCTACCCCCGACCTCTGCCTCTACCTGGACACAGGCACACTCACACACACACAGACATACACCAGTCCTGGGCTCAGATCCCCTTCCCCTCACCCTAACCCGGGTCCATATCCTTTTCCTACCCCCACCCTACCCCAACCCCTGCCTCTATCTGGGCCCAGGCACATTCATGCACACACAGACATACACCAGTGTCTGCCATGTCTCTCCTATGATGTTTTTAGCCTCTCTTACTCTGAAAATGTAATTTAATGTAATTTATTGCTTTATAAATGTTCTTAGCTGGTAGACAAACATACTCCAGGAGCTTGCTCGATCGCCTTGTTGAGAGGGGTCAGGGAGGAATTTTTACAGCTCACTTTTCTGGCCCCCGGGTGAATGAGCTTTGAAAGAAGCGTCTTTCTATTGGTGGAATTCTCTCCCTTGTCGTTTCGCGCACAATTAACCATCACCATGCAATCACGATAGATATAGCACAGCCGTCACTATTCACAGCTGTCACTAATTTATGGGCCGGCTCTACTACAAGCTAATTTGCTAGATCCAATCATATCCGTTTATCAATCTCACACGCTCATTCGCAAATCTAACCCACCAATAGCAGGCTTATCAGCTGCTTTAACCATGCATATATATAGGTTGCAGCACAATCGCTCAGTCTCATTCTGATCCTCGCAGGTTCGCTCACGTTTCATCCGTTTGGTTGTGTTTGTTCGGCGTTCGTGGTCGGTCTTGGCTCAGCGTGTCACGGTCCGTTTCGGCTCGCTCCATGAAGGGCGGCCTTTCGTGCTTTCCTGCGGAGGCCGCTCCGTGGCCGGTGCGGCAGATCCGCGGGGGGGGGGGGACGTCAAGGGGCGCCCTCCTGTCCCTCCTTCTGCGTCGACGGGGATCCACCTCGGCAGTTCCGCAGCTGGCGTCTCCCTTGCATGCTCTGGGGTTTTGGGCTTTACGCTGGGCTCGCTGGGCTTTGCTCCCGGCCGGGAGGCGTCTACGCGTTTCACAACCCAGTTTAGCGATAACACCATTGAGTTTAGGGTTAAGGAAGACCCTAACCCCTAACCTTAACCCTAACCCTAAACCTAATCCTAAACCTAACCCTACACCTGACCCTCACCCTAACCATGGCCCTAAACTCTATGGTGTTCTTGCTAAACTGGGTTGCGAAAAGTAATCTCTTTGCCGGGAGGCTCAGCGCCTCCGGGAGCTCTTCTCGGCCGCAGACGTGCCTGTGACAACGTCACGCAGGTCTGCTCCTACTTTACCTGAGTGCGCTTCCCTTAACACTGGACATCCTCCACTCTAATTCTGTCCGTGGGGGTAGCATGTTTTCCCGGTACTCTGGCGTCATTGGAGTGTAGAAGATTTTTAACTGATCTAGTCAAAAAGGATTTGCCAAGATTCGCTCAAAGAGGTTAAGTTGGTTTATTGAGAAAACATACAAGCGCAAGGACTTCAGGACAACGCACGTGAGTGGTTCATCCAACAGAAGTGAAAAAGGCTTGTCTTGCGCAGCCTTATATGTGCTCAATACAAGGATGTGATGCTATCAGAGATTTGGTTGGCTAACCGATCTATACACGTCATAATAAGGTGACGGACATCATCAACAGTGGTCGAGGGATACAGACAAAGTGCGGTACACTTTGAATATAGACAATGGAACAATGGCCTAAGCCAAACGGGAAGTCTGAGGTGTGCGGCCTTCCCGTCATGGTGAGGACACCATGGCAGGGGTATTTGTCCTTACAAAGAAGAGAGGAAGACAGAGGTTTAGAGGTGTTTGGAATAGCAAAGAAGAGAGGAAGACAGAGGTTTAGAGGTGTTTGTAATAGCAAAACGCAGGGGACTGGATCAATAGGTTTTAAGAACAAAGGCTGAGATCTGAAAGGTTGAGGCCAGTTGTAAAATTCCATGACAGGAGGCTGTTCCATTATTGGCGATATGCCACCTAATCCATGTTCCGGCGATTCTGATCTGTGTTCCAATGGCGATTGCTCCTATAAGCCAGGGTTAGCCTGGCTTACCCCTATAAATCCGAGTAAGCTTAATTTTGCGGCGCCTTTCTGAGATTGAAGGCACGGAATTCGACTTTCAGATTGTTTTCGACTAATATGCATCTCGTATTCTGTTTATCGCTAAAAATTTCATCCGGTTTAGCGTTTTGGTAGTGCTCCGTCGCCCCTACAGTCCCCATGGACATTCAGTCCGCGTTACGGTCCGTTGACACCATGGATGTATTAGAACATCAGGTTAATAGGATGGCCGGTCGACACCGGTCTACTAGCTCGTCACTCACTTAAATTGTAGGCCAGGCGAATGGATTCTGGCTTCGGGATCAAGACCAAATGAAATAATCAACCATTCATATTACCCCAAACGTGCAAAACCGCGACCAATGTCGGCATCGGTAGAAATGTAACTTAATCAGTAGTCTATCGGAATGCTTGAAAGTGGGCGTGTGGTGAACGGTGCACGGTGTAATTGGTGGGTTCCTCATGGTGGTATCTCGTTGGGGCTCGTTGCACTGGGTGGATTCCCGTGTTTGTTCCCGCCCCTGTCATTTTTGTGTGTCTCCGTCTGTCTGTGGGGTCCAAGTCGGGCCTCACTGTGGGGGTCGGGGGCCGGCGCCGAGCGCTATGGTGCCCCGTCCCCTTCCC
Source organism: Borostomias antarcticus (assembly GCF_949987555.1). Lineage (NCBI taxonomy): Eukaryota > Metazoa > Chordata > Actinopteri > Stomiiformes > Stomiidae > Borostomias > Borostomias antarcticus. Next base: position 7,970,086 of record NC_140252.1, read on the forward strand.
CCCCTCCCCACGGGGGCCGACGCGAGCCTGCCGGTGCCCCGTCCCCTTCCCTCGCCGTGGGGGCCGGCACGAGCCTGCCGGTGCCCCGTCCCCTTCCCTCCCCTCGCCGCGGGGGCCGGCGCGAGCCTGCCGGTGCCCCGTCCCCTTCCCTCCCCTCACCGCGGGGGCCGGTGCGAGCCTTCTGGTGCCCCTTCCCTCCCCTCACCGCGGGGGCTGGCACGAGCCGGTGCGAGCCTGCCGGTGCCCCGTCCCCCCCCACTCCCCGCGGGGGACGGCGCCAAGCGCTAACGGTGCCCCCGTCCCCTCCCCTCGGGGGCCGGCGCCGGGCGCTAACGGTGCCCCCGTCCCGCTCCGTCCCTTCCCTCCCCCCTACTGCTCCCGCTAGGCCGGCTGCTTCCGGTTGGTCTCCGGCTGCCCCCTCCGGTGGTTTGTCTCTCTCTGAGGTGAGTTTCTGTTTTCATGTTTTGGGCAAGGCTCATCTAGGCTATGAGCCGCCTGCTTAGCAGGGCTAGCTCTTTTGGGGGAAGCTCCGCTTGGCCTGCCAAGGCAGGGCTTGCCGCTGCCTTCCACGTCAGCCAGATGGAGTCCTTGCCCAAGACTTATCAAGATTACACATTACTTCTATCATGTTGTCACCCAAGAGATTTGATGTCAAGTCACACTATGTTGGTTGCACATTCCAGCACTGTATTTTCCCCTTCATTAAATGATCAATCTAATCCCGTTCTCAGAGAATTCCTTACAATAGAATACCGTTTTTTTGCTTCCCTCTGGAATATGTAGGGGTGGGACATATGCCCACCTCCCTTGTTCTCTGTAAAGCGCATTGTGTTGCCTCTGGGTATGAAATGCGCTATACAAATAAAGCTTAGAAAATAAAAGCTTAGAACTAGCGGCTGTTCAACAGGCTAACGTTAGCTATTATGATATACATATTATGATATGCATAGCTAGTTAGCATAATGCAAAGCATAGTAGTTTTACATAGTTAGCTCGAGCATGTCTCCATCATCTACTACTTATGGGTGTCAGCCGGCCGCAGGCTAATTAGCTTGTGTGTAGAGTGGCCAATTGCAGTGCAAATTATCTATCTAGCTACTATTAGGCTGTTCCACAACAAAATAATCCCCACAGATTAACAGATTCTGTCAAGGTCAAGTACTAATGCATTCTCTGCTAGCGTTTGTCTAAAATAAACTGTCACCATCCATTACAAATGATTTACCTGAGGACGGGGATTTTGAGGGTCCATGGTTCTGGCTGCAGCAGCCTTCACTGTTCCCATCAGATATGTACCAAAGACGCTTTGCGATATTCACCTCCCCCATGAGAATGAGGCCGTGAGGATTCCATTGGTCAAACCATAGACTGGCTCAACGGATGTAGGTTTTGGCAATAAACCTTGTCATTCGTTGTCACACTGCCCAATCAGTGGCGAGTGTGGCGACACAAATTAATCTGATTTGGCCGAGAGATTCTCTCGGCACCAATCAGATTCGATCCAGACTATTTTGCGGACTGTGATTGGTTTAAAGAAATACTGCATTTTTTGGTAACACTTTATTTTAGGGGGTGGAAATTACCTAGTAATTTCCTAGTAATAAGGTGGTTATTACCTAGTCATTTCTTAGAAATAAGGTTGAAATTACATAGTAATTTCTTCATTATAATTATCAAGATTTTTTTTTTCAATGACCTTATAATTTCCAATTAATAAGGTGGTAATTATCAAGTAATTTCTTAACTAGGTTGAAATTACCTAGTCATTTCCTAATAATAAGGTGATAATTATCAAGTTGTTTTTTTTTTTAAATAAGGTGGTAATATACTAGTAATAAGGTGGTATTTTATGTAATTTAATATAAATAAGGTGACAGTAAGCAGCAGTAATGTCAAAGTAATAAGGTGATACAACTCCTTGTAAAGTGGAGATAATTATCATAAGTTAATTTGTAATAAGGTGATTTTTTCTTAGTAATTTCTTGGTAATTTCTCAAGAACAGCCCCCTAAAATAAAGTTTGTTCCTAATGCGTAATTTCCAAGTAATTTCTAGGTAATTTCTTATGAAGAGCCCCCTAAAATAAAGTGTTTCTATGGCATAATTTCCAGGTAATTTCTTGGTAATTTCTTAGGAACAGCCCCATAAAATAAAGTGTGTTCCTACTGTGTAATTTCCAAGTAATTTCTTGGTAAATTCTCAGGAACAGCCCCCTAAAATAATGTGTTCCTACTGCGCAATGTCTAAGTAATTTCTTGGACATTTCTAATTTCTCATGAACAGCCCCCTAAAATAATGCTCAAATATCCTTGAAAAGGCGTCGAGCCACTCCTTCCCTGTTTTTGCCAACCAGTGGTTCCACTCAATGCACTTTGATTGAAGTTGATTCTGAGAGCTGCCGGTGTGGGGTAGCTGAACCAGTAGATCGTCTCCTTGTGTACGCCAGGCTCCCTCAATTTGTTGGCTGTGTGCTCCTCTCGCTGGACGCATAAAGTGCTACCCATGATTCACCTGGTAGTGCACGTAACCGTCTTATCCTAGATCAACCTTTATCATTTAATATTGTCCTTGCTGAGTCAACAGACATAACATTAGGCACGAATCATAGCGAGCTAGCTGGCTAGCCAGCTTGCCAGCCAGTCAGCTAGCCAACCAGCCAGCCAGCTAGCCAACCAGCCAGGCAGCTAGCTTGCCAGCCAGAGAGCTAACTAGCATTAAGTTATAAGCTATCTTATGTAAATGTCAGCCAGTCACAAACCATCAAACCTGCCATTCAAAACATGTCTTTCTTTATATTTTTGAAAGACAGATTTTTCTTTAGGAAGCTGAGACATGATGCTCCACACCAGCACTCCTCACTCATGATTGCAAGTCCTGCGTTTTGTTTCGGGGCAGGACCGAAACATTTCATGTAAATAGATGGGGGGGGGGGGGGCAAAGTCTGCTCTGCTTTGCTGGCCACTTGAGGATGTTGGTGATGGTCAAACAGTAGTATTGTAGCAATAGAAATTACCAAAAAATTATTAAGAAACTATCACCTTATTACAAATTAACTTATGATAATTCTCTCCACTTTACAAGGAGTTGTATCACCTCATTACTTTGACATTACTGCTGCTTACTGTCACCTTATTTACAGTATATTAAATTACTTGATAAAATACCACCTTATTACTAGTATATTACCACCTTATTAAAAAAAAAAACTAACTTGATAATTAGCACCTTATTATTAATAATAATACCCACACCTGCTCCCCTCTACCCACACCTGCTCCCTTCTACCTGCTCCCCTCTACCCACACCTGCTCCCCTCTACCCACACCTGCTCCCTTCTACCCAAACCTGCTCAGGCCTTCAAGACAACTTCTCTCCTCTGACAGACTGTGTTGTGTGTGTGTGTGAGGGGAGGGGGGGTATTAGACTGTGGAGGGGGGTGTTAGACTGTGTTGTGGAGGGGGGGTGTTAGACTGTATTGTGGAGGGGGGGGTGTTAGACTGTGTTGTGGAGGGGGGGTGTTAGACTGTGGAGGGGGGGTGTTAGACTGTGTTGTGGAGGGGGGGTGTTAGACTGTTGTGGAGGGAGGGGGTGTTAGACTGTGTTGTGGAGGGGGGGTATTAGACTGTGTTGTGGAGGGGGGGTGTTAGACTTTGTTGTGGAGCGGGGGGTGTTAGACTGTGTTGTGGAGGGGGGGTGTTGGACTGTGTTGTGGAGGGGGGGTGTTAGACTGTGTTGTGGAGGGGGGTTGTTAGACTGTGTTGTGGAGGGGGGTGTTAGACTGTGTTGTGGGGGGGGGGGGGGGGTGTTAGACTGTGTTGTTGTTACTGAGGCTAGGAGCTGGGAGCTTTAGCCAGGATAGAGGCCTCCAGAGTCCAGGACAGAGAGAGGATGGCCCACAGTGATTATTCAGGAACGGCAGGGACACTGAGCAGGGGAGCTGGGCTTACAGAAGAAGAAGAAGAATAACTAGAAAGTACATTTCCTGGAGAAAATGTGAGGTGAGCTAGCTGCTGCAGCTGTATGTAACAGCAACTGCTAGTACTACTACAGACCGGGCAATCTCCATGCACCCACCGGCGAAGACCGTGTGTCTCTAGCCCACTCGGACTGAGTTGTGTGGTCCGTGGCGTGGTGGTGAGACTCCACCCCCTCAGATCAGAGCTGGGGGGCAGTGAATTGACTTCCGGGCCATCTCTATGCACCTACCGGCGAAGCCCGTGTGTCTCTAGCCCACTCAGGGGCTGAGTTGTGGGGCCTGTGGCGTGGATAGTGGTGTGGTGGAGAGACTCCGCCCCCTCATGTCATAGCAGGTCGTGGACAGTGTACCCCTCTCCGGGACACCCACCTGCCTTCACCAGTGAAGACGCTCTAGCCCACTCACGGGCTGAGTTGTGTGGTCCAAGGGTGTCTGTACCTTCAAGAGAGGCTGCCCATGCACCCAAATTCAAATCCCAACTGACACTTTGAACATTCCATCAATTGTTTGCAAGGGGCATGACCAGCTTCAGACAGCTCCAGCTCAAAAAGTAAATGTCTACAAAACCAAAGGTGTGTACCTTTAAGATACCTTCCAGGGCTGCGTTCAAATTCAGCGAACAGAGGCGAACGTTCGTCGCAAACATGTTTTCTCCAAACGGTCACATTTGAACGGCTTTTAATGAACGTTCCAAATAGTTCGCATAAACGCAACAATGTTCCAAAATACCGTTAGGCTACACATATAAAATGGCTTCAAGAAGACATTGTGTACTTGCTGCGGCATCTTTTGTCATTGATGAATTTTTTTATGATGAGATATTCAATATTGTTCCACTGCTACAGTGTTGCTTCCCATCTGGTGAACCAGCCACTGGTAGAGTCGAGACTTTTCCTTTCGGTCACACTTTCGTATGTCTAGGACAACGGTTGAGGTAGCCTACTAATGTTAACGTTAGGCCTAGATAACAGTAGCCAGCCAGCAATATTAGTATTGGTTAACCATGATAAAATTAAGGGCCTACACAAATGTGCCACCTGCTGGCCAGTGTATTTCTGCACCATCCATTCATCCATCTTCATCCGCTTATCCGGGGTCGGGACGCGGAGGCAGCAGCTCCAGCAGGGGGCCCCAGACATCCCTTTCCCTAGCAGCATCAACCAGCTCTGCCTGGGGAATCTTTAGCCGCTCACAGGCCAGTGCGGAGATGTAGTCCCGCCACCTAGTCCTGGGTCTACCCCGCGGCCTCCTCCCAGCCGGACCAACTGGAACACCTCCCTAGGGAGGCGCCCAGGAGGCATCCTCACTAGATGCCCGAACCACCTCAACTGGCTCCTTTCAACGCAAAGGAGCAGCGGCTCTACTCCGAGTCTCTCCCGGATGACTGAACTTCTCACCCGATCTCTCAGGGAGACCCCAGCCACCCTCCGGAGAAAACTCATTTTGGCCGCTTGTATCCGTGATCTCGTTCTTTCGGTCATGACCCATCCTTCATGACCATAGGTGAGGGTAGACCGGTAGATAGACCGGTAGATCGAGAGCTTTGCCTTTTGGCTCAGCTCTCTTTTCGTCACAACAGTGCGGTAAAGTGACTGCAGAACCGCACCAGCTGCTCCGATTCTCAGGCCAAACTCCCTCTCCATGGTTCCCTCACTCGTGAACAAGACCCCCAGATACTTGAACTCCTTCACTTGGGGTAAGGACTCATTTCCTACTCGGAGCGGACAGGCCACCGGTTTCCTGCTGAGAACCATGGCCTCAGATTTAGAAGTGCTTATTCTCATCCCAGCCGCTTCACACTCAGTTGCGAACCTATCCAGAGAGTGCTGGAGGTCGCAGGCAGCTGATGCCATCAGGACCACATCATCTGCAAAAAGCAGCGACGTGATCCCCAGCTCACCGAACTGCAAACCCACCTCCCCCCGGCTACGCCTCGATATCCTGTCCATGAAAATCACAAACAGGATTGGTGACAAAGTGCAGCCCTGGCGGAGGCCAACACCCACCGGAAAGGAAAACGACTTACTGCCGAGGACCCGGACACAGCTCTCGCTCTGGGTGTATAGGGATTGGATGGCCCTAAGTAGGGACCCCGTCACCCCATACTCCCGCATAACCCTCCACAAGACCTCTCGAGGGACCCGGTCGTAAGCCTTCTCCAAGTCCACAAAACACATGTAGACAGGTTGGGCAAACTCCCAAGCCCCCTCCAAGATCCTTGCGAGAGTGAAGAGCTGATCGGTAGTTCCACGACCAGGACGAAATCCGCATTGTTCCTCTTCGATCTGAGGTTCGACTATTGGCCGGACCCTCCTTTCCAGCACCTTGGAGTAAACTTTCCCTGGGAGGCTGAGTAATGTGATGCCTCTATAGTTCGCACACACCCTCTGGTCCCCTTTTTTGAATATTGGGACCACCACCCCAGTCTGCCACTCCTTCGGCATGACTTCCACGCAATGTTACAGAGGCGTGTCAACCAAGACAGCCCCTCTACACCCAGCGCCTTCATCATTTCTGGACGGATCTCATCAGTCCCTGGGGCTCTGCCACTGTGGAGTTGTTTGACTACCTCAGTGACCTCCTCCAAGGAAATTGACGACCCCCCATCATCTTCCGGCTCTGCCTCGATCGTAGAGGGTGGATTAGTCGGGTTCAGGAGTTCCTCAAAGTGCTCCTTCCAACGCTCAACAACCTCCTCAGTTGAGGTCAGCAGTGTCCCCTCCTTGCTGTATACAGCTTGGATGGTTCCCCGCTTTCCCTTCCTGAGGTGTCTGATGGTCTTCCAGAAACACTTTGGTGCCGACCGAAAGTCTTTCTCCATGGTTTCTCCGAACTCCTCCCACACCCGCTGCTTTGCCTTGGTCACGGCCGAAGCCGCAGCCCTCCGGGCCAGTCGATACCCTGCAACTGCTTCTGGGGTCTCTCGGGCTAACATATCCCGGAAGGCCTCCTTCTTCAGTCGGACGGCTTCCCTGACCACCGCTGTCCACCACGGTGTCCGAGGGTTACCGCCCCTTGAGGTACCTATGGCCCTCAGGCCACAGCTCCCAGCTGCAGCTTCAGCAATGGAGGCTTTGAACACCGACCACTCATGCTCGATGTCCCCAACCTCCACAGGGATGCCTGAGAAGCTCCGCCGGAGGTGGCAATTGAAATCTCTCCGGACAGGCTCTTCCTCCAGACGTTCCCAGTTCACCCTCACTACACGCTTGGGTTTTCCAGGTCTGTCCAGAAGCTTCCCCCGCCATCGAAACCAGCTCACCACCAGATGGTGATCAGTGGAAAGCTCTGCCCTTCTATTTCTGCCCCATTTTAAGATAACATTCATTCATACACTTCACATTCATTTTAAGATAAGGCTGGCTAGCTTGGTATTTCTGCACCATGTGGGCCTATAAGGAGTTGAAACTGCTATGTGTGGGTTAACTAAAATGTATAGGCTAAACATATCTCTGGTTATAAAGAATATGTGACAGCGGCTGGTGATTTGGTCCGCAACTCGGCAAACCCCGAAATGCGCTAGAGGGCAAAATAGCTAAAAAAACTTTTTTTTTCGTTTTTTGTTTTTTTGCGTATTACCAAAGTTGAAGTTGTGAAGAACCTACTTACTATAACAGACAACAGTTTTAGGTTCACGAAATACGTTTAATTAGTCTGCAAACTAAGCTCGTTTTTAGCTGATTTCGAGCCGGGTTTGGGGGCGGGCAGATCGATTAGCATGATTTGTTTTCATTGGCTATTGCTTCCGGGTTCTCCGCCCCCACCCTGCCCATAAGAACTGCACGCCGTGTTTGTTTACATTCAGTTCCAAGTTTAACCATGGATGCTACAGCTTTTGCGAAAGCTCTGAACAAAGATCTGCTCAACGCCGCTCGACGATTCGACAATGGAGAACTTATGGATTCGTACCTAAAGGACTACATGGATGTTGACGATGGTACAAACTCGGAATGTGGTAGTGAAGAAGAGGACAATGCTTCTGATCTCGAGCTGGAAGTCGACGAAGATGGAGAAGACGGGGATGACATCCAGGACATGGAAAGAGTTTTACGAGCAATCGATATTGTTACCGTGAACATCGACTGTGAAACAGAAGAAATGGACAGGATCAAAAACTTTGATTGCAAGTGCCAAGTGCGACGAAAGGAGAATTCTGCTGTGGCTCCTACCTCTTGCCTTCGCAAAGTGAACCCTGAAGTGGTTTACCGGTCGAGACTGAACATGGCAGCTAGAACTCCAGGAGAGCAGGACTCGTTTGTACACGCAGTTTTGTACGTGTTGAACTGTGATACAGAGATGACTGTTTCAACAAAGCAGGTGGCTGCCAAACGAAAGTTGCGGCGAACGACGTACCAGATTCACACGACGGTTGTCTGCCGCCAAGCTTTCTGCTTTTCTATAGGGTAAGCTATCTTTATACTATCTGTGCAGTTTACATTTACGTTAGTCGTTTAGCAGTAGCTCCTTTCTAAACAAGTGACTAAGTCTAGCTAGCATAACAAACTAACAAAGGCTAGCTAGCTAACGTTAGCTAACATGCTAGTTAGCTGAGCTGTCCCTTCGTTCCTAAACTAGCCAACGAGGCAGCTAATATCTAGCTAGCTAACGTTAGCTAACATGCTAGTTAGCTGAGCTAGCCCTTTGTTCCTAAACTAGCCAGCGAGGCAGCTAATATCTAGTTAGCTAACGTTAGCTAACATGCTAGTTAGCTGAGCTAGCCCTTTGTTCCTAAACTAGCCAGCGAGGCAGCTAATATCTAGCTAGCTAACATTAGCTAACATGCTAGTTAGCTGAGCTAGCCCTTTGTTCCTAAACTAGCCAGCGAGGCAGCTAATATCTAGCTAGCTAGCTAACTAGCTAGCTAGGTAGCTATTACAGAGAGAAACAGAATGAGAGAGCATGAGAGGTATGTTAGTCTGACACCTTTGTTTTTTGTTTTGGTTACAGCATGAGCAAGAACAAGCTCCAGGCCATAGCCCAAGACTACCAGGAGAATGGTGGACAAGTGCGAGAAAGGAAGAAGGGTCCACGTACAAACCGCTACTTCCTTAAGAAAGAGGACATCGAACGAGTTGTGACGTTCATCGGCAACTACGCTGAAGACCATGCCATTGTCTTGCCTGGCAGACACCCTGGTCACAGGGATTTAACTGCAAAGTTGCTGCCATCCAATGTCTCCAAAGCTACAGTGTGGCGGCTCTACAAAGATGCTGTGGAAAAGCTTGGTATGTAAAAGTTGGATAAATACATACTTTGACATCCTATGGTTAAAAACATACATATTTAATTCAATAATATCATACTAATAAAATATTATTTATTTTCAGAACACCGTGTTGTGGCTCTGGACACCTTCAGACGGCTGTGGAAGTCATTGCTCCCTCACATAGCAAGCACCAAACCCCGGACAGATCTCTGCTGGCAGTGTCAGAGCAACAACTATCAAGTTTACCGAAGTGCCAACCTGCCTGACAACGTGAAATCAGCCAAGCTGAAGAAGCAGGAGCAGCATCTCAACCTTGTTCTACAGGAGCGGTCACTCTACAATGACATGAAAGCTACATGTGCCAAGACCTGTGAGGATTTGCAGCTCTCCCTTGGCCCCTCCACACCAGCCAGCAAGAAGATCACTATGCACTACAGCTTTGATTTTGCACAACAGGTGAGAATACGTTCATCCTATGATGAGTGTGTTGTGATGTGATGTGGTATGGTTAGGGTTACATGTGTGTTTTTGATTTTCAATGCATCTCATCTTTTCCTTTTCTTCCTATTTTTTCCTTTGTCTCTTAGGTTCACTTCCCTTCTGACCCTTTTCAGCCAGGACCCATGTACTTCTTGACTCCTCGTAAGTGTGGCATTTTTGGTGTCTGCTGTGAGGGAATACCGAAGCAAGTGAACTACCTGATCGACGAAGGGATGGCCTCAAGCAAGGGCAGCAATGCAGTCATCAACTACGTGCATCATTTCTTCAACAACTATGGAGTTGGAGAAACACACGTGGACCTTCATTGCGACAACTGCCGTGGACAAAACAAGAACAATTTTGTGCTGTGGTACTGTGCTTGGCGGACCATGCACAAGCTTCACCTGCAGCTGGACGTCCACTTCCTGATTGCAGGCCACACCAAGTTTGGCCCTGACTGGTGCTTCGGCCTGGTCAAGCAGAGCTTCAGGAAGACCAGAGTGGACACTCTGTCTGCCATTGCTGGAGTCGTCAGGGACAGCTCTCCTGTGAAGCACGTCAACATCCCCCAGCTTGTTGGACTGGAAGACGGCACCGTGCTTGTTGAATGCTACAACTGGCAAGAGCATCTGAAACCCTACTTCCGGGCACTCCCACAGATTTCGAGTTACCAGCACTTCAGGTAATTATCATGCATTAGCTAGTCTATTTAATCAACACTTTCTGGTACTATTTTATGTATATGGAGTGCCAGTACTGTGGGCAATAGTTTAATGTACTTTCTTCCTTCTATTCTATTGCAGTTTTGATGCAGAGAGACCTGGCATGGTTGTGGCCAGAGAACACCGTGATGCACCAGCAGTTGAGTTTCAGCTGCTGCGCAAGCCTGATGTCCTGCCCCCCAGAGAAGGTCTTCCTGTGCAAGCCCCACCCGGACTGGACATGGCCAGACAGACATATCTCTTTAACAAGATCAGAGAGTTCTGTTCTGATGAGGGACGAGACATCACATGTCCCCCGCCAAACTCCACAGCAGCTCAGAACAAGACTGTCCGCTTGTAGATTCACTGCAGATCATCAGGATGGATGGACAGCACTGCAGGAGAAAGGCCACAGCCTTTTCTTGTTTGTATACTGAAGCATTGCTTGTTCTCTTGCACAGACTTGCGCACACTTGCACAGACTGCATTGTTCGAATATTGAATACTGAGCCGAGTACTGTTATTACCTTGAGTATTGAGCTGGGGACTGTTATTACTTTGTTGTACACTTGATCACAATGAACACTATGCACCTTGTTATTACTTTGCTGTGCACTTGATCACAATGAACACTATGCACCTTGTTATTACTTTGTTGTGCACTTGATCACATTGAACACTATGCACCTTATTACTTTGTTGTGCACTTGATCACAATGAACACTATGCACCTTGTCTATACAACAGACAACTGACTGTACACTTTAACACTTAGACTGTTGCCTTTTTTTGTACACTTTACTACTTATGCTTGTAATGTATATCATGTATTTGACAATAAAGAACGTTAAATTTGAACTTCATCTTATATTGTTCTTAACTGCATTCACAACACAAGATTAATACTGACTCAAAGAGTGTGGGATCATCAGTGAGAGAGCACCTCACTTGGCAGCCACTCTCAGGTAATACCCCAAGTTGACAGCCACTCTGACAGATAATGACAGATCGTCCAGTGGGGGAGTGGCTGGGGGTGCGGTTACCAGGCTATTGTTCACGCCCATTACCTGGCAGTCAGAGGTGTGAAAATGTTGGAGAACTTTGGAGGGAGATTTCTCAGCTAAGTTGATTTGGCAGTACTAGCATTCAAATAAGCATATCTTCTTCAAATATGTTCAGATTTCAATGTATGAGACCTCATTTGAAAGCTTACAATCTGCACTTTCATAATCTGTAAAAAACTGAAAAATGAAAATGCCTAGTTGAGGACCAAATTACCAGCGGCGGTCACATATGATCTAGTAGGCCTAAGCCAAATAGTGAATGTGTTGTAGGTCTAGTCGCAGTAGGATATGCTACAGTTTATAACTACAGAGGTTGTATAGGCATTGATAGGCCGTAGGTCAGGATAAAAATGAAGTCTTCGACGTAACTTCAGGCGAGGCACGAACGTCACGGCCGGGGTAATCGGCAGAGGTTAATCAGTCACACCCCGTATGACGCTAACCACCAGCTGACTGTCAGCTGTCATAGCATTGGTTCAGCTCGCTAGAGCGCCTGTATTTAAGCTGTCAAAACATGTCATTGTTCGCGCTTGCCATAACTGCTGGTTGTGCATTTGCATGCTCGCTCCACCTCCTCCCCTGCTCCACCTGCATATGTCAATGTCATCTCTGTTGTCATCGTTGCTCTCTGTCCGGGGTATTGCTGCATTCTTCTGGTATTCCACTATGCGTCGGCTAGTGGAAGCCAGGGTAGACGCTAGCTGGTCTCTGTGGTTCTCTGTGGTGACCGTGGGCCGAAACATCTCCGGATGGCCATCCAGCGGTCCCTCCGGTCACCATGGAGGCAGAGACACTAGGCTGTATCTCCTTCGGACTCCACGGAGCGTCGGTGGAGGCCGGGGACTATAATGTACAGCAGTCCCCCTGTGGCTCTCTTTGACGGTCTTAGTGGGCTGAGTTACCTCCGAGCGTCTTCCCGATCGCAGCCCACTCTGATCGTCATAGAGGCAGGGGGCTAGATGCCGTTCCCCCTTCTGGCTCTCTGGGCCAAGCGGCCCAGAGGGGGGGAACACCTAGATTGCCTCCCCCTGCTAATGCGCTTTCCACATCGGTGGAAGGCAGGGGGCCCCCCGAACAGAGCACACCGCCAAAATTCATATGCTATATATTTATAGATGCATGCTAATAATGGGTCAATTTGACAGAAGTGATCTCGACTGAATAATTATTCAGTCTCCCTCCTTCATTCATTACAGAAACTTTGTCAGGAACTCCAACCACATTTAGACCTCTCCCTCTCTGAGCCCACAGTTGAGGTCAGGATACTGTCTAAACTCTGGCTGCTGGCAAATAAGGAGAGCTATAGGGGAGTGGCTGATCGCTTCGGGGTCAGCAAGGGCAGTTTGCACCACTATTTCCTTCAAATAGTGGATGCCTTTGTTGCCCTGATGCCACGGTAATAATAATAATAATTCATTGCATTTATATAGTGATTTTCATGACACCCAAAGCTCTTTATGATGCTGTTTTCATCCACACACACACACACAGGTACATCTGTTGGCCATCCCCTGATCAGTACCCTACAGTGGCAGAGAGGTTTGAGTGAAAAACTGGCTTCCGAGGTGTGGTTGGATACGGTGAAGCTCATCTCATTATACATTCATTGTATGATAGTCAAGGCTTTCTTCTATTCTATACTAGTAGACCTATTCTATTCGATTGTAGATGGCTCGCACATCTCCATCAAAGGCCCATCAGATCACCGTGAGGCCTACATAAACCGGAAAGGCCAAGCCAGTTTCCAGCTCCAGGCTGTGTGCGACAGCCAGTTGAAATTCCTCCACATCACCACGGGAAAAGCTGGGTCTGTCCACGATGCTCGCGTGTACCGGAACAGCGACCTGAAGGAGATGCTGGACACCAACCCTCTCCCTGAAGGGCTCCACCTTTTGGGTGACTCTGCCTATCCCCTGAGCTGCAACATGCTTGTTCCTTTTAGAGATAATGGCCACCTCGCTGAGCACCAGAAGAAGTACAATCATGTCCACAGTACTACAAGAGCCCACATTGAAAGAGCGTTTGGTCTTTTGAAGTGTAAATGGAGAAGACTACACTACCTGGACATGGGCCTGCTGGAGAAAATTCCCAGCGTCATTGCCAGTGCATGCATGCTCCATAACTTTGTTTTGATCAACGAGGGACTTGATGAAGATACGGCACCACCAGAGAACAATCATGCTGACCCAGAAGAGAATCATGCAGTAGACAACACAAGGGGGGTGCAGAGGAGAGTGGCAGAGCAGAAGAGGGAGGACATTGCTAAAAATCTATAAATCAAACCAAATCATGGGGGTGGGGTGGGGGGTCTCCGAGGGGGAGGAAGGTGTTGACAGTATCCTGACTTCAGCTTTGTGGTCATTCCAGTAGTATAGGTGGTTTGTGGTTTGAGTTCCTGACGTTTTGTACAAAGTCAATAGTACAAAGTACAATTGAGATTAAATAAATTAGTCAATATTGAAACATAACACGTTCAATAATTTATTGAAGTAATGAGAAAGTGAATACAATCAGATAATCAATTAAGTTTCACATAGCTAATATTGTACCTGAATAGATTAATTTGAATCAAATAAATAAGGCTAATACGTAGTAAAACAAAATAAGTCAAATCAATTGCAAGATCATTTTTCAGCCATACGGGCCATTGCATTTGTGAAGTCCTTGAGTAACTGATTTCGCTCTTTTTGTATTTCTTTGGTCACCTTTTGTAGTTTGATGATTTCATCTAATCTATCATTTGTCTCATCCTGGGGTCTGCCTCTTTTCTTTTCTTTTCTGCCTCTCATGACCTCAATAACGCCGTCGGCTGTATCTTGTGGCTGGCTGAGGGAGGCTCGGGGCTGGCTGAGAGAGGCTCTGGGCTGGCTGAGAGAGGCTCGTGACCGGCTGAGAGAGGCTGCTGGCTGGCTGAGGGAGGCTCGGGGCTGGCTGACGGAGGCTCTGAGCTGGCTGAGAGAGGCTGCTGGCTGGCTGAGAGAGGCTCGTGGCCAGCTGAGAGAGGCTGCTGGCTGGCTGAGGGAGGGTCGGGGCTGGCTGAGGGTGGCTCGGGGCTGGCTGAGAGAGGCTGCTGGCTGGCTGAGGGAGGCTCGGGGCTGGCTGAGGGAGGCTCGGGGCTGGCTGAGGGAGGCTCGGGGCTGGCTTAGGGAGGCTCGGTGCTGGCCGAGGGAGGCTCGGGGCTGGCCGAGAGAGGCTGCGGGCTGGCTGAGAGAGGCTGTGGGCTGGCTGAGAAAGGCTGAGGGCTGGGGCTGGCTGAGTGATGACACCACCACTAGGGGTGTAACAGCAGGATCCCCTGCAAATACGTCATCCAGCAAGGTGAAATACTCCCACATCCGTCTTCCTTGGCCGGTCTTGGACTTCCCATCCAAAATGGTTTCATACCTAAGTATAGAAAATGTCATTGTGAGATGATGTTTCCACTACCATTGTCAGTATTTGTCTAGCTATCTAGTCCACAGAACAGTATATTACAATCATTTAGCTGATGCTATTCACCAGAAACGGCATCTTTCAAGGCATTTTTGAACACAATGCACCACATTGTATCAACACTAAAGCATTTATCTGGTTGAAAATGGTCCCTGGGGACCCAAAATACATTGACGTCTATGGAGTGTCTCCTATATCTCACTCCATGAGCCAGTTATGACCACGGGATTGGAACTCAGGCAGGCCTAGTCACTTGCTTACCTGTGTCTCATGCTTCTCCATTTATTGTCGCAGGTCTGCCACGACACATTGTATCCCTCCTGTTTCATGGCCTGGGTGACCATTTTCCATGCTTGCTGCTTTTTAATGACAGGACTCTCAAATTTGTCCTTAAGAGAGCGCCAGGTCTCAATTAGTAGGAGGACAGCTCCATGAGGCCAGCTGAAACCACCTGCAACATATGAGGCAACTTAGTAAAAATGTTCACATGTCAGTGGTTTGCAACATGCCAGAGTCCAAAATCTGAATGTTTTTTGTATAGTGCACTAACGTTACAAAGATAATGAAAGGCAGCACTGAGCAAAAACATGAGCAAAACATGCAATGCTTGAATTTTGCTAAAATCTGAATGGATACAGGAAACAGCTAAATATCATGAACATTTTAAAGTTTGAATGAAGTTTCTAGCACGAAGTATGAAGAAGTAGTTAAGGGCCAAAAAATGGGGAGAATAATAAGAAAGAAAGAATGAAAGAAATAGTGGGAATAAGCAAGCTTCTGAAAGCTAGTCCACCTAATAACAACACTGGAGCTGGGCTTACACAGTTCGCTGGAGGGTGGGTGTAGTTCTTTTTTCAAGTCTTTGTTTTGGGGGTAGTAGTAGTAGTAGTAGTAGTAGTAGTAGTGGTAGTGGTAGTAGTAGTAGTCGTCGTCGTCGTCGTCGTCGTAGTAGGTAGTAAAAATAATGAGGGCGGCTGTGGCTCAGAAGGTAGAGCGGGTCGTCCAATGACTGCAGGGTCGGCGGTTCGAATCCCGGCTCCTCTTGCCAACATGTCGAAGTGTCATTGTAAAGCACTTTGGATAAAAGCGCTATATACAGTAAGTGCAATCCATTTACCATTTCAATAATAATAATAATAATAATAATAATAGTAATAATACTTACTATTTATGAAGCACTTTTCATTGTGAGATAATCTCAAAGTGCTAGTAGTACAAGTAGTAGAAGTAGTAGTGAGTGTGTGTGTGTGTGCTTGCACATGTTGTTCAGTTCAAAGTGTCTGTGTGTGTGTGCTTGCACATGTTCAGTGTGTGTGTGTGTGTGTGTGTGTGTGCTTACACATCTTGTTCAGTTCAAAGTGTCTGTGTGTGTGTGTGTGTGTGTGTGTGGGTGCTTGCACATGTTCAGTTCAAGATGTCTGTGTGTGTGTGTGTGTGTGTGTGTGCTTGCACATGTTGTTTAGTTCAAAGTGTGTGTGTGTGCTTGCACATGTTCAGTTCAAAGCCTGTTGATAGCAGGATGTTTACAGTGTAGAGTTCAACCTGAGGATTCTACACTCCCTAACACCCTGCAGCTACAAGAACGCTTGCTTTGCTTCTAACACAGTATTAACATGATAGACAGACAGACAGACAGATAGATAGATAGATAGCCACTGAAAATTAAGAATGAAAATCTGAAGACAAAAAGCATGAATACAAAATATGAATCAAACATTTGACCGTTTTGATGTTTTGACCTTTCATAGCCAGTCCTGTGGTGGAATGTACAGTAGGTATGACATCAACAATTAAACCATCACATCAGATTGTCACTGAGGGATCAGATCATTAGGTCTATCAGGCCCAAGGATGGGAAGGGAAATTCACAGAATTCACCCATCTTCCCCTAGCTTTCTGTTGGCCTCTCTCTGTCTCTCTATCTCTCTCTCCGTCTCTCTCTCTCACACTCTCTCTGTCTCTCTATCTCTCCCTCTCTCTCTCTATCTCTCTCCGTTCTATCTCTCTCTCTCCCTCTTTCTCTCTTTTGTCTCTTTCACTTCTCTCTCTTTCTCTACACCAACCCCCCAAGTTAACACACACACACACGTTATGGGATTGCCCGTGTCTCCTGTCTCCACATGGCCACTCAGACACCTTCTAAAAGAAGCACAAGGATGCTTTTACAGTACCTCTCTCTCTTTCTCTTCCTGTCTCTCCCTCTTTCTTGCTCTCTCGTTCTTTCTCTGTCTCTCTCTGTCTGTCTTTCTCTCTCTCTCTGTCTGACTCTGACCCCCGGGTGACCCAAGCAGACTTCTCTATTTTCAGGCCATCACAGTAGTCAGCAGGTGAGCAAAATAACAGTCTTCTCCACTCCCTCCTCACTCTCTGTTCTGTCCCTCTCAATATCATTCTATCTCTCTCTCCCTCTCTCTCCCGCCCTCTCTCTCTCTCCCTCTGTCTCTCTCCCTCCCTCCCCCCCTCTCTATCTCCCTCTCTCTGTCTCTCTCTCCCTCCCCCCCCCTCTCTCTCTCCCTCTCTCTCTCTCCCACTCAGGCACACACATACACACACATTGTGGTTTGTTGATCTGCAGGAGGTCAGATGGCTATTACATAGAGAGTTGAAACACACACACATACACCACACACACACACACACACAGGCAATATCAGAAGAGATTGGGAGGAAGGTCGGCAAATCTGTGTGTGTGTGTGGGGGGGGGGGGGGGGGGGGGGGGTATATAAGAGGGTGTGCATTGGCGCAATAAAGTACCTGAGCATGTGTGTGTGTGTGCAGTGGCGCTCTAAGCGGGGGAAAAGTTAAAATGATTCCAGGGGCCCCGCACAGACATAATATTTTAACATTAGGTAACAATTCTCAAAATTATTAACATCATAAATTGATATAATCTTCAGTATAATAACAAATAAATAATACTAAGAGTTCCTTTTATTTTCTTGTTTTTGGCAGAAAGTAAACATCCAAAAAGCTCCCCCCCTCTATTTACATGAAATGGTTTGGTCCTGACTCCAGCTTCTAAAGACGCGCGGTGCGTGAGGTGAGAACAGACTGAGAGTGAAGCTGATCACCCGGCGGAGCAGTGAAGTAGAGGAGATGCTGGCAGTACAGATGACAAGGATGGAGCAATAAAATATTTTTTAAAAGATGGCCTTTAGCGTGTTTCTTAGAGGGTATCAAGTCTTGCATCAATAGTGAATTCCATTACTGTATGCAGAAATATAAGCAGTCTTTCAACTTCCTGGCAAAAAGTGCATGTGTGCTTCATAGGGGCCCCTGGTGATATCTTTTCATGGGGCCCAGAATTCCTGGGAGCGCCCCTGTGTGTGCATGTGTGTGTGTATGTGTGAGTATGTGTGTGTCTGTGTGTGGGGGGGTATATAAGAGGGTGTGCATTGGCGCACTAAAGTACCTGAGCGCGTGTGCGTGCGTGTGTGTGTGTGGAGGAGGCAGTGAGAGAGGTTAATCTAGCAGTAATGGGACATGAAGCAGAGCAGAAAATGACAGAAGGAAGGACTGGAGCTGGGGGAGGTGTGAGGGACAGGAGGGTGAGGAGGACAGGAGGGTGAGGAGGACAGGAGTGTGAGGAGGACAGGAGGGTGAGGGGACAGGAGGAGGACAGGAGGGTGAGGAGGACAGGAGGAGGACAGGAGGGGGAGGGGGACAGGAGGAGGACAGGAGGGGGAGGAGGACAGGAGGGGGAGCGGGACAAGAGGGTGAGGAAGACAGGAGGGGGAGGGAGGCAGGAGGGTGAGGGGGACAGGAGGGCGAGGAGGACAGGAGGAGGACACGAGGGTGAGGGGGACAGGAGGGTGAGGGGACAGGAGGGTGAGGAGGACAGGAGGAGGACAGGAGGGGGAGGGGGACAGGAGGAGGACAGGAGAGTGAGGAGGACAGGAGGTGTGGAGGACAGGAGGGGGAGGGGGCAGGAGGGTGAGGGGGACAGGAGGAGGAAAGGAGGGTGAGGAGGACAGGAGGAGGGCGAGGAGGACAGGAGGGGGAGGGGGACAGGAGGGGGAGGGGGACAGGAGGAGGACAGGAGGGTGAGGAGGACAGGAGGGTGAGGGGGACAGGAGGAGGACAGGAGGGTGATGAGGACAGGAGGAGGACAGGAGGGTGAGGGGGACAGGAGGGTGAGGAGGACAGGAGGGTGAGGAGGACAGGAGGAGGATAGGAGGATGAGGAGGACAGGAGGGTGAGGGGGACAGGAGGAGGACAGGAGGGTGAGGAGGACAGGAGGAGGACAGGAGGGTGAGGGGGACAGGAGGAGGACAGGAGGGTGAGGGGGACAGAAGGGTGAGGAGGACAGGAGGAGGACAGGAAGGTGAGGGGGACAGGAGGGTGAGGAGGACAGGAGGGTGAGGGTGACAGGAGGAGGACAGGAGGGGGGGGGGGGGGGCAGGAGGGTGAGGAGGACAGGAGGGGGAGGGGGACAGGAGGGGGAGGGGGACAGGAGGGTGAGGAGGACAGGAGGAGAACAGGAGAGTGAGGGGACAGGAGGTGGACAGGAGGAGGACAGGAGGGTGAGGAGGACAGGAGGGTGAGGGAGACAGGAGGGTGAGGAGGGTGAGGGGGACAGGAGGGTAAGGAGGACAGGAGGGTGAGGGGGACAGGAGGGTAAGGAGGACAGGAGGGTGAGGGAGACAGGAGGGTGAGGAGGGTGAGGGGGACAGGAGGGTAAGGAGGACAGGAGGGTGAGGGGGACAGGAGGGTAAGGAGGACCGACCACGGAGGCTAATGCTCTCTGGAATCACAGACTCACACTGACACGGGCACGTGCACACACAGTCTGGGCAGAGAGACAGGCATGCACACACACACTCACACGGGCATGCGCACACACAGTCTGGGCAGAGAGACAGGCATGCACACACACACTCACACGGGCAAGCGCACACACAGTCTGGGCAGAGAGACAGGCATGCACACACACTCACACGGGCATGCGCACACACAGTCTGGGCAGAGAGACAGGCATGCACACACACACTCACACGGGCACGCGCACACACAGTCTGGGCAGAGAGACAGGCATGCACACACACACTCACACGGGCATGCGCACACACAGTCTGGGCAGAGAGACAGGCATGCACACACACACTCACATGGGCATGCACACACACAGTCTGGGCAGAGACAGGCATGCACACACACACTCACACGGGCATGCGCACACACAGTCTGGGCAGAGAGACAGGCATGCACACACACACTCACACGGGCAAGCGCACACACAGTCTGGGCAGAGAGACAGGCATGCACACACACTCACACGGGCATGCGCACACACAGTCTGGGCAGAGAGACAGGCATGCACACACACACTCACACGGGCACGCGCACACACAGTCTGGGCAGAGAGACAGGCATGCACACACACACTCACACGGGCATGCGCACACACAGTCTGGGCAGAGAGACAGGCATGCACACACACACTCACATGGGCATGCACACACACAGTCTGGGCAGAGAGACAGGCATGCACACACACACTCAAACGGGCATGCACACACACACTCTGGGCAGAGAGACAGGCTCACAGTGATCGACTGGCCGACATGCATCGGGACCTCCAGTCCACGGCACAAACTGGGATGAAACCCTGCAGGACAACAAGCAGACAGCAGAAGAACCAGGAATGGACGTGGTCAGGGCGGGTTCATGTAGGTGTGTGTGTGTGGGGGGGGGGGGATCCATCCATCCATCCATCCATACATCCACCCATCCATACATTTTTTTGAAATGTATTGATGTATTGTTTAGAGGATAACCCCTTGAGATGCATCATCTCATTTTCAAGGGGGTCCTCGAGACACAGGACAAAGACAATACAACACATGCACATTCACACTCGCTAAGGCCCTCCCTCACCCCACCCCTACCGTTTGAATAGACACAATTAAAGATGACCTGGAACCAGTGAAACTGTCTTCTGGCTTTTGGTGATAATAAATTCAGTGAGTCATACATTAGACAGTGATGAGTTCTAAAAGGACATCTCAGCACAAATCTGCAAATACTATTAAAAACGACATTCAATGGTTTTAGATTTGATTCAGATGTGTTTTGATAGACAACATCTGCACAGTCTAGAATAGGAAATAATAACTGACAATTCTTAACCTAATCGGTTGAGTGAAACAGTTAATAGAGCGATACAGTGTTTGTAAATTATAATTTATCTTTCTTACAACAGAGTTAATGTGGTGCTTGAAGGAGAGTTTTGAGTCAAGCCAAAGACCCAGATATTTAAATTCATCAACTTTCACTAGTGGGGTATTGTCTAAGAATTTAATTGAAAGATTGTTAGCTTGATTCAAAATAGCTGATCTGGTGGGGAACAGCATACTGTATGACTTTTTCTTGTTCAGTAGAAGGTCATTGGATTGGAACCAAAGGTGAATGGCATTAAAATCAGATTGTAGTGTGGATTGAATCTTAGAAACAGACACATTAGATGTGTAAATCACTGTGCCGTCTGCATATAGATGAATAAGACATTCTGAGCATATTTGTGGAAGCTCATTGATAAAAATAGAAAATAAGAGAGGCCCTAAGGAAGAGCCTCGAGGGACACCTTTTTCCATTATTAAGGACTGCGATAGACAACCATGAAAAGAGACGCGCTGACGCCTAGAATGGAGATAAGAATTACACCAGAGAAGAGTGTTTAGAAAGGCCTATCGCATGCAGTTTATCAAGAAGCATATAATGATTGACCATGTCAAATGCCTTAGTAAGATCTATAAATATTGCATCAGTCGACATGCTATTGTCTAAGGAGGATGAGACATCATTAGTAAATTTAAGAAGAGCAGTAGCTCGTTAGCTAGTAGCTAGTTGTAGAAAACTTTTGTCAGAAACCAGATTGGTTTGGTGACAGAATGGAGAAATCATTAATATATTAAAATAGTTGATTAAATATTCGTTTTTCAAACACTTTTGCAATACTACTGATTATATAAATGGGTCTGTAGTTGTTAAGATCAAGTGCATCGCCACCATTATGTATTGGTGTGACTCTGGCAGACTTCCGCATTGATGGAACCA
Source organism: Borostomias antarcticus (assembly GCF_949987555.1). Lineage (NCBI taxonomy): Eukaryota > Metazoa > Chordata > Actinopteri > Stomiiformes > Stomiidae > Borostomias > Borostomias antarcticus. Next base: position 7,992,000 of record NC_140252.1, read on the forward strand.
CACAAGTGGATAACGATACGTTAAATAAATCAGATAAAGGAAATGCCAGTACATGAGAAGCAAGCTTAATAAACTTGATCTCCAGACCATCAGGATCAGTACTATTACCTGCCTTTAATTCAGAAATTGCCTACTGAACGTCAGTAGGATTAATTGTAGTGAATGAGAAGGAGCTGCTAAACTCATCTGCAAGATTAGAATAGGAGAAGTCGAAAGATTGTAAACTACAAAGAGGAAAAGTGTTGGTTGAATGCATTGGCAACCGCAGAAGGATCACTAATAATATCATTGTTAACCTTAATTTTGTCAGCAATGCTTTTAGTAGATTTGTTGAGTAAAGAATTAAGACTTTTCCAGAATTTCTTAGGATTAATGAAGTTATTAGACAGGGACATTTTATAATAGTTGGATTTGGCATTTCTTGTTTTAGTTGTGCATGTATTTCTTAAATGTTAACACTAGAATAGCTGAGGGTGGGTCAAGGTGACCCATGCAACTACATTAAAAAATAATTCTCTGCAACCGTTCAAGTTACAGCGCCCTGCTTTCATGACTTTTCCTAGATATGTGCGTTTTACGTTTTTAGTGTTTTTGAAACTTCGAAATCCCACCAGGAAAAGGTAGTTTGGTCATTTTTTTAGTGTATTCTGGCTAAAAGCCGGTCAGCCATCTTTTTTTTACCTGACCTGAAGGCTGCAATGCTACTTTCTCCCAGCAGATGTCGCCTAGGTTCATCAATATGTTTTTTTTTTAATAGGAATCAAGGTTGAATGAATAATCCATCCTTACATATGGATATAAGAATGTGCACAGCAATAATATTTTTGTGGTAGACTATATGTGATTTCAACAATGAATGCAAAAGGTTACACTCACACAATGGCTCATTTAGATAAAACTATGTTTAATCTCAAAACGTATGCTATCAGCTCAACACAGGTCAAATATCTTCAAACGAATAGCACTCATAGTCTATGATGCAAATGTTGAATTTTGAAATGCTGTGAATGTCTTGAAAACACAGCCTTATGTTTATGGATGTGAATGCTTATGTACGCTATTGAATGAATGCAAAATTACTAGGGGTGCAGGCTATTCAACCCTCTAGACCGTTTGCATTGGTTCAGGGAATAATATGTTACAATGTTGCACTTGGCACTTGGATCGTTTTTGTTCAACTGGCAATCTGGACAAAGCAAATATATAATATAACTGGGAGTATAATATAATTATAATTATATAGGAGCATTGGTGTGAGTAAAAAGAACTGTGCTTTATCCCTCTGGAGTCTGCGCCCGCGGTGGCGCGGCGTCGTACGTTTTTATAGATTTTTCCGCCATATCAACACGCACAGAAATCATATACATAATTTTACACCGTTGTTTTGTGTATAAGGTCTGTTTCGTGTCTTGAGATTTACAGCGTTTATGATTGGTTCCTGAAGGCATCATACGACGCCTTCTCTGAATCCATTGGTTGGAGCTTTCCCCATGGATTCAGCTGTCTATCAGTCTCAGACATAATAAACCAATGACCATCCACATTATTCACCACTTTCTATCAAGCGAGCCCCCCATTGGATAAACCTGGGCCATGTGGTTTGCAAACAACTAAGGGAGGATGTTTTGAAGCCGGCACGTTACCTGAATGAACTTAGGCTACCGGAGGAGATAAAATGAGCAAACAAACAAAAAACAGGAGATGTGCTGAGGTTTTAGAGGCCGTCTTTGAGTCCAGCTCATCAGAAGAGGAGCTTGGGGGATTTGGAGACGTGACAACAATTTGGATCTCGTCGATGATGTAAGTTTGGCTAGCTTCGCTAACGTTAGCCCATTCTTACCCGTAATGTTGACGTTACTGTAATGTTGCCGACTGCTTATGTTAGCTAGCACTGTTTATGTTAGCACTGTATGTTAGCTAGCTCTGTGTGTTTGTTTTATGCTTAGCCACTGTTTATGCACACAAAATGATCAATCCTACTGTAAGTTACCTCATGAACTTATCAAGAATAAATATCCGCTCATTATATTTGTGCGTAAATGGAGTAACTTAGGGTGGTTTCACACATATAGTTTTGTGCGCACCAAACGAGCTTTGGGCCCGAGAGCGCTCTGTATGGGCCTGTGTGAACACAACAATCGCAGACAAGTGCACACTAAAACAGCCGCTCCGAGACCCTCCTGAAGAGGTGTTTTCGGAGCGGTCACAACCTACATCCATGGGTCGCAACCGATTTCTAGGGCGCTCCAGTTGTGTGAAACTGCCCGTTCTCGGACGGATGTTTGACCTAAAAAGACCCCGTAGTCAGATGCGCTGTGCATTGTGGGGCGCACTGTTTGTTTACTTGACTCTCCAGTGGAGTGCGAGCTAGCTATCGAGCTAGCGCAAAGGTGATGAGGGACTGAATAACTGAAATATTATAACTTTAATAACCGAAATAAGAGGACAAGAGACATAAATAAGCACTAGTGCTATGAGCAACAGGCGTTGTAACATCTCCATGTTTACGTCTTGTTTACATCTCAAGCCGGTCTACTCCTGTTTACAGCCGTCGTCATGGAAACATCATTGGTGCGCACTACATCTTGCGTGGCCTTGCTAATGTAGTTTGCTTATGTAGTTTGCGTCGACTATGAATCCGGCCTAGGCGCGGCTGTGCTTCTCCAAAGTGCGCCGACTTCTTGTTTCTGTCAAAACCAAATCTAAAGTAGGCCTAATGATTTACGTCCTGCAAAATATAGGCCTACATCTTTCTATCCAACAATGCATGTTTAATTTGCCAGTGAATGTCTGTTTTGCCAGTGCTCTACTAGAGTATGTGTGTGTGTGTGTGTGTGTGTGTGTGTGTGTGTGTGTGTGTGTGTGTGTGTGTGTGTGTGTGCGCGCGCGCGCGTGCCCAGGCCCAGGCCTTAGTTGGCCAGTTTACCTACTCGGTTAGCTTACCCTGTGTTGTTAGTCCTGCCTGTTGTTTTGTCTCATTGGTCTTCTCTGTTCTTGTAAAGCGTCCTTGGGTGTATTGAAAAGCGCTTTATAAATCTAATTTATCATTAATGTTGTTTCTCTGTTTTGTATTTTTCAGAAAAGAGAAGCACACACCAGCCACGTTATCCACGCCAGTTTCCATCCTAGTTGGTTCTGCTGAGATGCGTTCAAGACCACCGGCTTTGCTATCAGATATCTTGTTCATAGCTTGATACACTCATGAGATGGTTTATTTATTGATTTTATTAATTTATGGAGTAACAAGTCCATTGTTTGTTTGTTCATTCCAGTGAAAAATTACAAGTAAATGATACGTTTGGAGAAAGAGAACCTGTTTCCTTGGTCTTTTTATTTCCAGACATTCCATGAAGGTTTATGTGGTGTGTAGTCATTATTCAGTATTATTACATCCCAGTATTACATTTGGGGAAAGTAAAGTGAAAAACAACAATTTACTAAAAAATGTATTTTACATAATTGTATTTTAGGCTTTGATTATAGATGAATTTGGCTATTTTAACTAACTTTTCTATGCTATTTCATTTATATATATATATACACCCAAATTTGACAAGGTGGAGCTTCTTTATAGCAACATCCATGTTGGAGGCATTGTCAACTGTGGCTGCCACAACCTTCTCTTGGATGCTGAAGTCCTCCATGATCTCATCTATCTCCTCAGCCACAGCATGCCCTAACCAAGCCATACGTTGTAGCCCTCCCCAACCCCCACTGGTTTACATTGACATGCAAATAGGCCTAGCTGTCTGTTTGCTGGTAGCGAATGTCAAAGGAGAGGGAGCAACCTTTTATTTCAGCCAACTCTCCTAAGTGATGAGATGATGTTTACTTTGTGGCATCTGATGTGGCATTTTATTGGAACATGTATGTTTTTATATCACTATAATATATATCACTTATCACCCAATTGAATTGGTTTCGGTGTAGGTAGGCTACCCTCGTGATCCATGAAGGAACGGTGCGTGAGATTGAAAATAATCTGAAATCACAACGGGGTTGACTGGCTGTTCAGCCACACATTAGGCTAGGCTAGGCTAAGCCTAAAACAACAACATTGCACTGGAAACTGGCACTGTCTCGTTTTTCCACACACAAAATTACATCGAGAGCAACAGTCATGGGCGGTCACCACTACTGAGTTAGACAATACGATTCTGCTAATTTCACATTTGTCAGGCACACTCGTCCACTAACCCAACGTTTTGCACAGTCAGTGGGCAGGCTCACTACAACCCCCACCATTTACAGAATTCTCAATGAGCCTACATTGACATGCAAATAGCCTAGGATGGTAGGTGACACGTTTGCAGCAGTTTTGCAAATAGGCTAGGCTGCTAGCTGCCAGTTTTAGACTGCTAGCTGCCAGTTTTAGACTGCTAGCTGACAGTTTTAGACTGCTAGCTGCCAGTTTTAGACTGCTAGCTGACAGTTTTGCAGTGACTGGGTGCAAGATCGCTCGTTGTCACTGTAAATGAGGGCAACCTCAGTGCCTCTCGAGCATAAATAAAGGTTTGAAAGATCTATAAATCCACAAGCCGGCCAAGTCCAATGCATCTTGATCACAACTTTCACATCTATTCTTGGCTGTGATATTTATTGTACTGAGTAAATGTTTACATTGTATATTGTCTTGACCCATTGAGGAAGCTACAGTAAATGTGAATATAGGCTAAGCAATACCTGAATTTTAATGTGCAACATGGACAAACTCTAGCCTACTAGAATAGTCGATATGTTCCCATTGCACTTGCAGACCCTTATTCTAAGCCACAAGAGCCACTTATTCAAAAATAAAATGTTAACTGAATCAGATTATTGTTGGAGTCAATTTATTTTTCAGTAGCCTTTATATTGCATAGAAAACTGTGCTCATGTGTCACGCTGTGTTTGTAGCCCTCTGCAAATACCAACCCCACCCATATAGCAGCACCTACAACTACATAACATAGGTTGGATAGGCTAATAATAGCCTAATAAAAAACTACGTTTGAGCTAGCTAACGTTACCTACCATTAGCTCAACCGGGACAGTTGCCAGTTAGCGATGAGAGGCAAAGTCCCAAGCCCAGTTGATAGCCTCCATCGTGGGATGAGGGTGGTGCAATCATGGCCACTATCCAGCATCATACACCCAACGTTAGGCTAGCTAAGCTAGCTAGCAAGCAAGCAGTTGCAAAGTCGAACAATACAGGTTGTAAAATGATGCGGGGGGCAATATCTCTCGCTAGCTATGCATGCCGTATTATATTATTTTAAGAGTTTGCCCCAAAAGACAAAAACGTTAATTTGAAGTTAAAAGCTAACAAGGGCTGGGGCCGTCTCTAAAGTGGGGCTGTCTCATTCATAACGGCGACAGGCACTAGCCTGGCAGACTGCATCGAATAGTTATCAAACAAGTTTGGGAACTAACGTTAGCTGGCATAATCCAATAATTCCCCCAAAAGAACCCCTCCACTGCACAAGCGTTTTACCAAACCTAGCTAATAAGCACAAGCTACTGAGTGCAACGTTAGCCCTGCTAACGGAGAGAACGGATTTGGAGGAGATTGTTGCAGCTGGTGCTAAATGAGGCAAAGGAACATGTCAAATAGAATACAACAAACATGCGGAAAATGTATTCAATCACTTCTTCTTTCCAGCAGTGTCATGCAACTATTACTGCCCTCCACAGAATGTTGCTACATACTTCACGTCCGGATGTAAACAAGCCGGATTGCCAGATTGGTGCTGCAGCCCCAACGAGTGCTCCAAATCCCCCCAATGCGATAAAAACCCGCCCAAATATTATATATTTATTTAGTATAATATATATCTATATATCATAATACATGTAAAGAAAAATGCCTTTCAGCTCAAATTCCGAAAATAAAACTGCAACACAAGCCTACCCCAGCGGCTTAGCCAGAAATCCGACCGGGCCTGAGTAAACATAGAATTCATCCATAAATCTATCCATAAATTGCTCAATAGGTGAATAGTCCTACATCATACTGCGCCAATGTGTTCTTATTTTTCAAGTGTTATCAGTGATATGCTTTCTATTTGATAATAGGGCTTGGGAAAACGTAGTCCCAGACACGACCATCTTATTTCTAGACAGGTGTATCTATTTGTAGCCCAAGCCGGTGTCACAAACACACACACGAGCGCCATCTAGCGGCCATTGTGTGTCAATAACAGCCTCCCATTCTAAAGACTGCGGGGGCATTTGACCCACCCCCCAGCTATGCTGGTAAGTTTCAAATGCTTGGCGCTGCTTATACAGCCCAGTCTGCTGAGTCCTTTGACAAGCGGTACTTACGGCCTTATCTCTTTGTTTAAAAAGGTGTATTAAATCTGAATCAATCCATGGTAAATGTTGACCCTTAACCCTTACTGATATCCAAGGGGCATATTTGTCAATAACTTTAAGAACTTCGGTGTAGAATAAATTCCAGGCATCTTCAACAAAAGGAATAAGGTGAAACCTATCACAATTTATATCTATTAGATCTTGGATGAAAAGCGCAGTATTGAAATGTTTACTCTGCCTTACCCTGATTACCTTGGATGGTAAGTGAGGTAATCTAATTTTCCATACACAGAAAATAATGGAATGATCACGGAAGCAATCGGATAGGACACCAGATTCAATAACTCTGTCAGAGTGGGTGACCAAAATCCAGTCCGACCCGAGTAGGTTCTTTTATTAGTTGTGTCAGGTTTAAGCTCTCAAAGAAATTTCTGTCATTTAGAGATGAACGATCCAACCAGTTACTGTTAAAGTCACCAAGGATAATCATCTCGTTTGAGCTACCCACAGATTTAATGGTATTGCCTATACAGTTTGTTGACTCTGAGGGGGAGTTTGGGGGTCTGTAAATATTCCCTATGGTCAGCTGTTTATTTTTGTGAAAGTTCATTTTGACGAAAAGACATTCAAAGTGTACAGGGTTTTCCTTAGGGATTACAAGCTCAGAAAATAAATTTGAGGAGACATAAGTGGCTACTCCACCACCACGAGCACCCCTGTCAGCGCTATACAAAACATAACCATCAAGTTTAATTTCCTCATCTGAAATATTATTATTTAATCAAGTCTCAGACAGTGTGATAACACTAGGTTTGTTGTAGGCAAGCCAGGCCCTTAAAAGATCAATTTTATGTGGCAAGCTCCTAATATTTAAATGAATGACAAATAAGCCTTTACCCATGTTTGACTATTCAGGGATATAGGAGAAAAGGTGGTCGGGGGCAGTGTTGGGCTCGTTACTCAAAAAATGTAATATATTACTTATTACTCATTACCCTTTTTAAAAGTAATATCGTTACTTTACTTTACTTTACTTTACCAGCCAAAAGTAACTATTTACTTATGTAATATATTACTTTCCATATTGACTACCTTTTGCAGCGTGCTCATCACGGTCCGGTTCTCTTTCCACCAACTTCATGTTGCTGTGTTGGCGTAGCAAATGTTTCAGGAGATTTAAGGTGGTGTTTCTGGCACAAGAAAGAGTCTTAGTAGAACTTACACACAGTTTACACTTGACAACATTCTTGTTGTCTTTCAGTTCCAGGAAATCGAAATAGTGTGCGTATTTCCAGCCATGGAATGTTAACGTTGTCATGTTCAAATAGCTACGCTCGCTCGCTGCTTGCCTGGTTATAATGTGACGGGACGTGATATGAGCGGAACGTTCTTCAATCTGAAATCAAAACTTTATTTCACCCTTTGTAAAACAAAAATAAATAAACAGAGCAGGTCTATGACAAAAGTAATGCAGTAGCGAGCTTTCTGGGGGCAAGTAACTGTAATATTATTACTGAAATGTGATTAGTAACTCGCTACACCCCTCGTTACTGGAAAAAGTAATATTATTACTGTAGCGCGTTACCAGTAACGCGTTACTGCCCAACACTGGTCGGGGGTGAGGGGTAGAGAGGGAGAGCAGCATGCACACAGACACACACGCACACACACGCATGCACGCACAGACAAGACAACA